>NC_084597.1:1021446-1045382 GCF_033807715.1 Cololabis saira | reverse complement strand
TGTCAGGGTTTCGTGCCTCGTATCACCCGGCGGACGGAGGATTGCATGATGTCCAAAGTGCTGCTGTGCCTTCACCCCATTGATGGCAAAATAGTAAACAGCTAGATAAGCTCAAAGAGGGAACAAATTGTTTATGTAGATCTCATGCAATAGTTGGTCGGTGATTGTGTAAAACCTACAAGCTGGCAAGATTAAAACAGAGGAGAGGGCACTTACGTGGACTTTGGTCTACGTGCACAGTCCTACAATTTAAAACCACTGATGCCGTGGCCAATCTTTGCGTGTCCTTGAGACAGGCGCTTGTTATTGATGTCTTTATTGGCTTCAGCCATGGCGCCAAGAGACTTCTTTAAGTTGCGACATGATACAGGTGTGTACCGATTTTCGTGCATGTACGTCAAACCGTATTGTGGGGCTTGAGGCACCAAGTTTTCTAGGGGGCGCTGTTGAGCCATTTTGCCACGCCCATTAATACAAACCATTAAATATAAAATTTATCACCAGGCCTGGCTTGGTGCAGAATTTGGTGACTTTTGGGGCACGTTTAGGGGGAAAAAAGACCCTTATTTTGTTGGAAAAATAAAAAAGAAAGAAAGAAAAAAAGAAAAAAAATCCTACAGATACAATGGGGCCTTCGCACTGTCAGTGCTTGGGCCCTAATAATAGTTTAATTATCTTACAAATACGATATTTATTGTAAATTTGTCAATTATGGCTAACATTTAGCACAACAGCACCAGGCCTGTTGTTGTTAGTCTCTTTAAATAAAAGTGTCCGGCAAGTGTAATTACTGTAAAGTAATGCGATGCTAAAACTGGAAGGTAGTAAGGCAGGAAGTGCACCAATCTCATTAGTTAGAATGCTAGCTGCTATTTAGCAAAACTGCATCTAAATGCTAACTTTAGGAAGAGTTAGTGCAGCAAAATTCCAACTTAATGGAGCAGGAGTTTCCCCTGTTGTGCAACAGGTTAGCTTTAGCTGATCAGTTATCGAAGGCTATTAATCATTTTATTAATAATTATTAATAATTAATAAAGTCGACTATTTATCAAATTGAATTATCCAAATGATAATAATTCTCGTATGGGGCACCACCCCGGGGCTTTAATCCAGGGAAATGATAACTTTTACAGCAGAATATCAGTCTCAAGAGTTTAGGATTATTCTGCAGAACAGTAAATCTTACTATCACTTACAGAATAGCAATTGAAGGGTGAGATCCGAGCACTGACTCTGTCAAAACAATCAATTGTGACCAAAATTGTATGAAACAACACACAAACTCATTAAAAATCAATCAGAATTTATTTACATACGGGTGTCAAAAGATGGTAAACGCAACACCCCAAATAAGTCCTGATGGCACACTACATTAACATAGAACCATTGAACTAACAGGAAAAACTACAACAAAACAAAATTAAATGAAACTTAAACGTTAAATGCATGGAAGGTAAAAGGAATCAAAGCAATAATAAACATGATATCAACGAACGTCTACGGTTCAAAACATGGCTGCCAAAGATGGCTGCGGTGTTTAAAGATGGCGGGGCTTCTGTGGTATTTAAAGATGGCGGAGCCCTCTTTAAATGTAACTGGCGGAAGATGTCAATAACGAACACAATAATGATAATGTACAGTAATACGCATACAGTAATCTCATTAAACATAAATTCAGCTTTACACCGTTCTAAATGACTGATCGCCCAAACCCCGCCTCACGTCTCCTCTGGATTCTGGATCTGGCTGCGGGTTCTGTCGGTGCTGATCAGGGTTCTGCCGGGGTTCTTTACTCGGAGCTTTCAGTCCAAGCAGTCTCTCGTCTCTCTCTCTTCTCCTTCGACTGAAATAAAAAGACAGGGGTGCAGCGTGCAGCAGCCGGGCGGTCCCGCCCTGGTCAACGGAGCCTATCACGGCGTCTCAGTGCGCGCAGGGTCCGGTCCACTCGTCGGACGTGCGGGCTCCCGTCCGGGCTGATGAGCGCGTGGGCCTCACGGACACAGGTGGCTGGGTGCTCCTCGGGCTGAGCTGGCAGGCTGACCGGAGGATGAGGCTCTCCTCGGGAGAGAAACTCAGAGCTGAGAGAGAAATTATAGGGAGAGAAAGTCGGGAGCGCAGTGCGCTCCGTGGTAACGGGTCTTACGCTCCGCCGGACACTCCAGGCTCAAAGCGGCTCCCCCCCCCCCGTCTCGTCGCAGCTCTCAGGAATAAATGGGTAGATGCGGCCGCGGCTGCCTGGGTCGGCAGGCACGTCTTGTCCGGTCCGCTGGCTGAGGGAGAGAGAGTGAGCGCTGGGCAGGAACGGGAGTTTGAGTTCCGCGGGCTGCGTGACGTCACCAGCCCCTGGCCAGTGATTGGGTGCTCGCCGCTTTTGGGCTTGGGGGCGGTTTTACTGTGAGGGACAGCCCCCCCCCCCCCTCAGGACTCGCAGGACCCTGGTTTCCTAGGCTCCACTGTGTCCGACCCCCTCAGGTGTCATAAACCTCAGGGAGTCTGTTCTCTGGTCTTTGGACTGGCAGAAACCCTGCTGGTTTTATGGGGTTCCACTGTGTCTGACCTCCCCAGGTGTCGTAAACCTTAGTCCTGGCTCCGGGACTTTCGCTGGTTTTACTTTGATCTGAAGCCATGCAGCGGGGTCATAAACTGACCATCTCGAGCCAGGCCGTGGGGGTCATAAACTGACCAGGCGGTTAGCAGCAGGGGTCATAAAACTCTGGCTTCAGGAAGAAGGGCCAAAGTCTGGCTTTACTGGTCTTCATAATCCTGAAATTGTTCATATACATTTATAACAGTGCACATGATCACTGGATGTGGTCCAACACCCCTACTAAGATTGCTATTTATAGCAAGTGAAGCATTAAATTCACCAACCTCATAGGCTATGTTATTTACCACAGCTGCACCTAAAGCTAACATTGGGAGGCTCATATGATGGGAAGATCGCTTCCCTTATGGGAAAGCGTTCCACGATTATTTAGCACAACTTAACTGAAATGTTAACATTGGGAGGCCAATATGGCAGAAAATGGGCTAATCTCATGTATTAACATGCTGAGATCAATATTTACAAACAACTGAACCTAAACCGCAGCACGGTGGCTTAGTGGTTAGCACTGTTGCCTCACAGCAAGAAGGTCCCCGGTTCCACTCCCAGGCCCGGCAGGGGCCTTTCTGTGTGGAGTTTGCATGTTGTCCCCGTGCTTGCGTGGGTTTTCTCCGGGTACTCCGGCTTCCTCCCACAGTCCAAAAACATGTGTAGAAGGTTAATTGGTGATTGTAAATTGCCCGTAGGTGTGAGCGTGAGTGTGATTGTGAGCATGGTTTGTGTGTTTCTATGTGGCCCTGTGATGGACTGGTGACCTGTCCAGGGTGTAACTCCTGCCTCTCACCTGAAATGAGCTGGGATAGGCTCCAGCAGACCCCCGTGACCCCCGCAAGGGATAAAGCGGGTAAGATAATGAATGAATGAATGAATGAACCTAAACCCTGACATTGGGAGGCTAATATGGACGGAAATTCATCAACTTTGTACGTTACACCCTAACATGCTAACATTGGGAGGCTAATGCAGCATCAAGTCATGGCTGCACTAAACATCAGGGACGTGCAGAGACATTTGGAGGGGCAGGTGCTGAAATTTAAAAAGGGACACATGGAACACGACTTTAACACTTTCCAACAATAACTTTGTTACATGTGTTACTTTGTTACATTACAATACAAAACACTGTTGTCTTTTGTATTGTAATACTTGCTCTGAACTTCTTAAACCTTACCCACGACAAATACCCCAGATTATAATAACAAACTAAAACTAATACTTAAACTAATGGAAAAATACAAAACTATACCAACTCTGGATAGACACTAATCAAAACTAAAGTAATGACAGAAAACATTCCAGACCTGAATCAACTTAAATACCTGGTCCTTGTGTTTCCTGCTGCTCTTTGTTATCCAGCTGGTGATGATCCACGGCCTTTAGCAGCTCTCTCTCCTCTTCCCTCTCTCTCCACCTGCTCTTCTCTTCCCTCTCTCTCCACCTCCTCTCCTCTTCCCTCTCTCTCCACCTCCTCTTCTCTTCCCTCTCTCTCCACCTCCTCTTCTCTTCCCTCTCTCTCCACCTCCTCTCCTCTTCCCTCTCTCTCCACCTCCTCTTCTCTTCCCTCTCTCTCCACCTCCTCTTCTCTTCCCTCTCTCTCCACCTCCTCTCCTTACAGGCATGTCTGCACAATTAAATATCCTGATAAATAAAACATGCGGCCGCTGGCGGATGTTCATCATATAATTTTATTTAGCTGAATTATTATCAATTGTTGGATGATATTGGTGAATTTATTGGGTTATTGGGTCCACACTTGAAAATTGATTTTTTTTTTTAAAGGCCTTTGGCAGAAGGGCACTTTGGGCATCCGAGCCAAGGGGGCGGATGTTTACTCCATTGGGCCGCCCTGCAGACCGCTGGTCCTCCTAATCGCTCTGGCTTGCGTTTATTGGTCAATGTCGGTTTGCCGACACGCTGAAAGTGTACACTCCACTTTATGATCGCCCACCAAGCCGCTATAAAAACATATGGGAGACACAAGGAGGATTCACTGGAAAGTGACGGGATGGCAAAGGTGAGTCCTGCTCGGTCTCTCTTCTTTATCTCAGCCTTTAACCGACTAAGGGCCTGATTTACTAAGATCCTAAATAAAGAGTACTAAATTGCGTGTGCACTGAAAACGTTTGCACGTGCTGTTGTTGTGTGTTTTGCGGGTGATCAACTAAGAATGCTTGCACAATTGATAACAGGTGCAAACAGCAGTATTTAAATGAGGTGTTGCGTGTCTTACGGCTTGCGAGCGCAAAATGAAATTTGACGAGTTGGAGTTAGAGATATTAGTGGAAGAGGCAAATTGTTGTGCCGTATTCAGCACCCCTGCCGTGAAAAGCACCCCCTCGTATATTCAATGATAAGTAGACCAAGAAAAAAAACAACACACTGACACTTCAATATATTTATATATACACACTCACACAAACACATTAGGAAAATCATCATCAACACTTAGGAGTTTATATTATATATATTTACAAATATTATGGAAGACAACACAGTAAGCAGGCTATTAATTAATGACATCAATAACCATTTACCCGATTTTTGTTATCTGTGACTGTGATTGTGGGAAAGTATGACTATTGTGGAATCCATGAGCGCATTTAAACATGAATCATTAACACAAAACTGGACGCTAAACAGAACGTGACACAGAATGAGAATATCATTTTTGTCAGACGAGGGGGTGCTTTTCACGGCAGGGGTGCTGAATACGGCACGACACCAGGGTATGACAACTGCAGAACAAGTATAGGCGCACAATAAGAAACACTTTTTTCTCCATGAAAACACGTGATTTATTTATTATGACAAATAAAAAAATGAAGGTGCCTCCTGTGGCAACCTTTTTTTTTTTTTTTTTTTTATTGATCTTTTTATAGGAAACAACATACAATGAAAACATGGAAATCTGTAGTCAAACACACGCATTATACATTGTCTCCTTTTTTTTTTTTTTTTTTAAAACACACAAAACCTAACTAAGGAACAGAGTCTCTGTAGCGTTAAATAATAAATAAACAGATGAGCAAGAAATGATCAAAGGAGGAAAGTAATGTATGAGCAAAAGTGCATACAAAAAACAAATGCAGTGGTGAATGTAGATGCCCATAAGTGATATCCCATTAACTGGAAATAAATAAAACATAAAAAAACAAATTAAGGAGATGAAAAGAAAATTAACTGTGGCAACCTTTTGCTGAATAATACTCGATTTAACATTCAAATAAAATATTTCTCCTTTTGCATGTGGAGAATCCCCACCCCAGTCCTCAAATCAGGCACCAACAAGCATCCCTGCGTAATGCTGGGCAGATTAGCACCTTCCTTTCGAACGTATTAAATACAGACGCAATCACAATCCCCGCAAAAACTTTCAGGCTTGGTAAATCTCATTGCGTGTGGTAAATGGACCAATTTGCATTTTCCCCTCCCAGTATTTAGCGATTTCTGGCACGTACGCCCCATATTGATTATTCATCAGGGCAAAAGTACTAATAGTGGGGCGGTTTAGCTCAAAATTTCAAAAGGATTGTGCATTTTGTGATACAAGCATAAAATTTGGCACAAATGTACATTGATATATGGCAAACATTTTTAGATATTGAGCCACTCGGAATTCTCCCTTCATGTCCGCCATATTGGAATTCAAAATGGCCGTCATCTGAAATCTATATTTTCAATTATCTTTGGGTCTAATGCTGCTATTGACTCGATTCCTGTGTCTAAATGTATGTTTTTGGGGGCAAGAAATCTAATGGAAACAATCTGCATCGCATATTTTGTACCAATGAGCCGCCATATTGGATTTCAATATGGCCGCCATTTGAAATCTTCATTTTTGTTTATCAGCGGGTCTAATGCTGCTATTGACTCGATTCCTGTGTCTAAATGTATGTTTTTGGGGGCAAGAAATCTAATGGAAACAATCTGCATCGCATATTTTGTACCAATGAGCCGCCATATTGGATTTCAATATGGCCGCCATTTGAAATCTTCATTTTTGTTTATCAGCGGGTCTAATGCTGCTATTGACTCGATTCCTGTGTCTAAATGTATGTTTTTGGGGGCAAGAAATCTAATGGAAACAATCTGCATGGCATATTTTGTACCAATGAGCCGCCATATTGGATTTCAATATGGCCGCCATTTGAAATCTTCATTTTTGTTTATCAGCGGGTCTAATGCTGCTATTGACTTGATTCTGGTGTCTAAATGTATGTTTGGGGGGCAAGGAATATAATGGTAACAATCTGCATCGCATATTTTGTATCAATAGGCCGCCATATTGAATTTCAAAATGGCCGTTGTTTGAAATCTATGTTGTCTACAGCGGCAGTTGTAAACACTTCGCCACGCAAATTTAGAGGGCAGACCACTTGTTCTCTGTAAAACTGTTTGCAGACACGGTTGCCCATCTGTGCTGAGAGCTGGAGCACTTTGTCATATGAGATGCTTAAGCCAAGGTGTGAAAGTCTGTCGACTAATTCTTTCTTGCGTGTATGTGCATGCAACATCATCCCTATGTATGTTGGAAGTGGGATCTCTTGTGCAACACTGTGTCTGACACAGGTGGAGGATGTCGTGCCACGAGTTCGCTTGTGTTTGACGCTGTTGAACTTCAGTATCTGGGCTGCGGTAATTGCTGCAGGGTTAGTGTCTTTCGTCTGGTCCTTGATGCTGGGTCCCTCGAGAATCATGTTGACTAGTGCAAGCAGCAACGGTGGCACAGATTCTTCTTGACACCCTTCAGGGAATCCTGTAAAGGGCTTGGCTTCTCCGAATATATGACGGCGAACAATGTGTGCAGCACGTGCAAGATGGACTGCATCACTATCACTGTCCAGTTCGCAAGCTTTGTAAAGAGCAGCACCAAGATCTTCTTCAGATGCCATCAATATGTCTCTCCCCTTGGTGTGTGCTCGCATGTCAGGAAACTGAGATAGCAGTCTCTGTTTTAGTCGTGTGGAGTGGACTCTTGTATCGAGCTGCACTCCAAGCTGCTCCATTCTCGACTGATCTAGGTGGACAAGATCGGCCAATCTAAATACTGGTGCTGTCTCCTCATCTTGTCTTGTTTCTTCAATGTAGAGGACGAGTTCAGCAAAGACTACTGCCAACATTGATCTCTCTTGGTCTGAGTCCTGTGGTCCTGTTGATTGGTGAGATCTCGCGCGGTTGTAAAGTCCTATCAAGCACTGCAGGTGATACTCGGCGTCCAACGCGACCATGTCACCACCACTGAGACGGCCAAGCAGTTCTGTATCACCAAGAAGGTTTGCACAGGCACGGACCCGTCTGTCAATTTTGAATGTTGCAGCCTTCCGAAGACTATTAGTTCCTGCAGGTTGTCCGCAGAAGAAACAAGTTTCTGGAACTTTCTCTGTACTCGAACGTGAATGCACCCTGGTGCGTTTGCATAAAGATTGTTCCTCATCGCTCTGACCTTCTTTCTTGAGTGCTCTCTTCTGTGCTCTCTGTAGTTTGGTGTTGTTGTACTGGAGCTTGCACGTATGGTGATATTGTGCCCCATGTGCAACCATGGTAGCTTCAATGCCATGGCCATCATCAAGTCTTTCCAATTGGAGGGATCCTGGAAGCTCTCCAAGTTCATTGAATTTCATCAAGTTCTCTGCGAGTGAACTGTATCCACTACCAATGTCTTTTCTTTTAGATTGTCCAGGTTTGGTCAATGTCTCAATCTTGTCCTCTTGACATATGATGCATAAACTCCAGTCAGTAGTGGTGAGGTGTTGTGAAGTTGTTGAAGTTCGCTCAGCATGAGCTAGTGTGAACCGCTTGGACATGGTGATCGAACTGTCTTGCCTATTATTAGAATTTTGTCCCCCATAACATATATGAATCGAGTCAATAAATGCATTTGACTTTTTAGAGATAATCACACATGTAGATTTCAAGTGGCGGCTAATTTGAAATACAATATGGCAGCAAAATTAATAAAGATATGCATGCAGCTTGTTACAATTGGGTTCCTTGCCCCCAACCCCCCAAATCATACATTTAGACTGAACCCAAAGGTTATCGCAAATGTAGATTTTAAAAGGCGGCCATTTTGAAATCCAGCATGGCAGCTCAGTGTTAAAATATACGCAATGCATAATGTTACCATTGGATTCCTTGCCCCCAAAAACATACATTTAGACACCAGAATCAAGTCAATAGCGGCATTAGACCCGCTGATAAACAAAAATGAAGATTTCAAATGGCAGCCATATTGAAATCCAAGATGGCGGCTCAGTGGTAAAAAATATGCAATGCATATTGTTACCATTGGATTCCTTGTCCCCCAAAACATACATTTTGGCACCAGAATCGAGTCAATTGCAATTTTAGATCCACAGATAAGCGCAAATGTAGATTTTAAATGGCGGCCATTTTGAATTCCAATATGGTGGACATGAAGAGAGAATTCCGAGTGGCTCAATATCTGAAAATGTTCGCCATATGTCAATGTACATTTGTGCCAAATTTGTTGCTTGTATCACAAAATGCACAATAGCTTAGCTATGCTGCCCCACTATAAATGCTGTTAGTAGATCAGCTTGCACATTGGTTTGCGGGTGATGTCAAGTTTGCACACGTTTTTACGCACGCAAACCTTTAGTAAATCAGGCCCTAAGACTTTCTAATCCAGAGATGTTTCACAACGTCTCTTATCATTTAAGTTGACTTGGCGTAGATGTCTTCTTGGACATCGTTTGAGCGGGTTTCACGCGGTAGACGGTGTCAAAGCTGAGCAGGTTTAAAGCAGATGTTGACTCGTGTCTCACCTCTAGATGACGCCGTCGGTGCTGCTGCTGTCGGCTCTGCTGGCTCTGTCCTCCGCCAGCCTGCAGGACATCGTGAAGAGGAACGTCGTGAAGAGGAACGTTGTGAAGAGGAGCATCCACTCACAAGGTCAACACGGACACAACCAGAGGCAGTGTTGTGCAAACTCATACTTTCATGAACTAGTTCAAAGTTCAATTCACATAGTTTCAAAATGAACAGTTCACGTTCATAGTTCACCATTTTCATTTTGAACTAGTTCAAATTCAGTTCATTTTAATATTTTTAAGTAGGAATGAAAGGCCAACCTATCCTAAAACTATTCACTGTATACCAGTGGTCTCCATCCTGGTCCTCAGGACCCTGTCCTGCATGTTTTAGATGTTTCCTGCTTCAGCACCCTGATATAAATGACTGTCATTAACAAACTTGTACAGACCTGGATGACAAGCTGATGACGAGCATTAATTAGAATCAGGTGTGATGATGCAAGGAAACATGTAAAACATGCAGGACAGGGTTGGAGACCCTGCTGAATACTATCATGTATTGTTGTAGTGGCTTTTCAACTTTACTCAGAGGCTGTAAATCTCCAACATTGTAGTGCATTATCAATTTGTCTACCTGTTACTATTTGTCTGTTACTGGGAAATCAGATCCCTGAAGGAGCAGCAGTGGGACTAATATGTGGGGGTATATAATAGTGGGAATAATAATAATAATAATAATAATAATAATAATAATAATAATAATAATAATAATAATTAAAGCTGCAAGCAGCGATGAACGGGCCCTCGCACTCACGGCCACCGCCCCCCATAAGTATCAGAAATGACACCACCCACGACTTCATATGTCAAACCATTCAAAAGTTATAGCAGAAAAAAGGGACAACCAATCAGAAGAAGGGGCGGGGCTAATTCAGGCCAATGAAGGTCAAGGACTCCATACAGAATCTGATGACAACACCCACGACTCTCTATGTCAAACCATTCAAAAGTTATAGCAGAAAATCGGGACAACCAATCAGAAGAAGGGGCGGGGCTAATTAAGGCCAAAGAAGCTCAAGGACTCATTACAGAGTCCCATGACACCACCCACGACTCTCTATGTCAAAACATTCCAATGTTATAGCAGAAAATCGGGACAACCAATCAGAAGAAGGGGCGGGGCTAATTAAGGCCAACTAAGCTTAAGGACTCATTACAGAGTCCCATGACACCACCCACAACTTCCTATGTCAAACCATTCAAAAGTTATGGCAGATAAAAGTTTTCTAGGGGGCGCTGTTGAGCCGTTAGGCCACGCCCATTAATGCAAACCATAAAATATCCAATTTATCGCCAAGTCTGGCTGGCATGCAAAATTTGGTGACTTTTGGAGAACTATCAAATATGGACCAATCAGATGAAGGGGACGCGCGCTTTTTCACGTCTAGCATCGCCACAGTAACACTTTTGAAAGAGAAAAGTAATGTGTGTAGTCGCAGGATGGAGACGCACATTTTGATGTATAACACACCTGGGTGCACGTTACGGTTCGGGCTGAATTAACTGCCGAAGGAATGGCATAAATTTCGCCAAAATGACACGATTAATTCAAGATGGCCGACATCCTGTTTGGTTTTGGGCATGACCCCAAGAGACTTTTGTTTAAGTTGCGCCATGATACAGGTGTGTACCGATTTTCGTGCATGTACGTCTAACCGTATTGTGGGGCTTGAGGCACAAAGTTTTCAAGGGGGCGCTGTTGAGCCATTTTGACACGCCCATTAATGCAAACCATGAAATATCAAATTTATCACCAGGCCTGGCTTGCATGCAAAATATGGTGACTTTTGGGGAACTATCAAATATGGACCAATCAGATGAAGGGGGGCGCGCTTTTTGGCGTCTAGCGTCACCACGGTAACACTTTTGAAAGAGAAAAGTAATGCGCGTAGTCGCAGGATAGAGACGCACATTTTGATGTATAACACACCTGGGTGTACGTTACGGTTCGGGCCGTATTAATTCTCGAAGGAATGGCTCATATTGCTCCAAAATTACGCGATTAATTCAGAATGTTCAAAATGGCTGACTTCCTGTTCGGTTTCGGCCATGGCGCCAAGAGACTTTTCTTTAAGTTGCAACATGATGCAGGTGTGTACCGATTTTCATGCATGTACGTCAAACCGTATTGTGGGGCTTGAGGCGCAAAGTTTTTTCTGTCTGAACCAACCAGATGAAGGGTGGGCGCGCTTTTTGGCGTCTAGCGTCGCCACGGTAACGCTTTTGAAAGAGAAAAGTAATGCGTGTTGTCGCAGGATGAAGACGCACATTTTGATGTATAACACACCTGGGTGCACGTTACGGTTCGGGCCGTATTAACTGCCGAAGGAATGGCATAAATTGCGCCAAAGTGACACGATTAATTCAAACTGGCTGACTTCCTGTTCGGTTTCGGCCATGGCTCCAAGAGACTTTTCTTTAAGTTGTGTACTGATACAGGTGTGTAGCGATTTTCGTGCATGTACGTCAAACCATATTGTGGGGCTTGAGGCACAAAGTTTTCAAGGGGGCGCTGTTGAGCCATTTTGCCACGCCCATTAATGCAAACCATGAAATATCAAATTTTTCGCCAGCCCTGACTTGCATGCAAAATTTGGTGACTTTTTGGGCACGTTTAGGGGGGCAAAAAGGCCCTCCTTTCGTCAGAAGAAAGAAAGAAAGAAAAATTCCTACAGATACAATAAGGCCTTCGCACTGAAGGTGCTCGGGCCCTAATTAAAGCTGCAAGCAGCGATGAACGGGCCCTCGCACTCACGGCCACCGCCCCCCATAAGCATATCAGAAACGATACCACCCACGACTTCCTATGTCAAACCATTGAAAAGTTGTAGCAGAAAAAAGGGACAGCCAATCAAAAGAAGGGGCGGGGCTAATTCAGGCCAATGAAGGTCAAGGACTCCATACAGAATCTGATGACACCACCCACGACTCTCTATGTCAAACCATTCAAAAGTTATAGTAGAAAATCGGGACAACCAATCAGAAGAAGGGGCCGGGCTAATTCAGGCCAATGAAGCTCAAGGACTCAATACCGATTCAGGTGACATCACCCACGACTCTCTATGTCAAAACATTCAAAATTTATAGCAGGAAATATGGACAACCAATCAGAAGAAGGGGCGGAGCTAATTTTCACCAATTATGGTCAAGGACTCATTACCGATTCCCATGACACCACCCACGACTCTTTATGTCAAACCATTCAAAAGTTATGGCAGAGAATAGTATTCTAGGGGGCGCTGTTGAGCCGTTAGGCCACGCCCATTAATGCAAACCATGAAATATCCAATTTATCACCAAGCCTGGCTTGCATGCAAAATTTGGTGCCTTTTGGGGAACTATCAAATATGGACCAATCAGATGAAGGGGGGGGCGCGCTTTTTGGCGTCTAGCGTTGCCACGGTAACACTTTTGAAAGAGAAAAGTAATGCGCGTAGTCGCAGGATGGAGACGCACATTTGGATGTATAACACACCTGGGTGCACGTTACAGTTCGGGCCGTATTAACTCTCGAAAGAATGGCATATATTGCTCCAAAATTACCTGATTAATTCAGAATGTTCAAAATGGCCGACTTCCTGTTCGGTTTCGGCCATGGCGCCAAGAGACTTTTCTTTAAGTCGCGACATGATACAGGTGTGTACCGATTTTTGTTCATGTACGTCAAACCGTATTCTGGGGCTTGAGGCGCAAAGTTTTTTCTGTCTGAACCAATCAGATGAAGGGTGGGCACGCTTTTTGGCGTCTAGCGTCGCCATGGTAACGCTTTTGAAAGAGAAAAGTAATGCGTGGTGTCGGAGGATGGAGACGCACATTTTGATGTATAACACACTTGGGGGGACGCTACAGTTCGGGCCGTATTAACTGCCAAAGGAATGGCATGAATTTCGCCAAAATGACACGATTAATTCAAAATGGCCGACATCTTGTTCGGTTTCGGGCATGACTCCAAGATACTTTTCTTTAAGTTGTGCCATGATACAGGTGTGTACTGATTTTCGTGCATGTACTTCAAACCATGTCGTGGGGCTTGAGGCACAAAGTTTTCCAGGGGGCGCTGTTGAGCCATTTTGCCACGCCCATTAATGCAAACCATGAAATATCACATTTTTCGCCAGGCCTGGTTTGCGTGCAAAATTTGGTGACTTTTTGGGCACGTTTAGGGGGGCAAAAATGCCCTCTTTCGTCAGAAGAAAAAAGAAAAAAAAATCCTACAGATACAATAGGGCCTTCGCATTGAAGGTGCTCGGGCCCTAATAATAATGACTGGGGTCGTTTGGGGCTGTTGGCTCTTCTTGCTCTTTCCTGATCACTTTGTTTGATTGTCAAGGACTTGCAGATATTTCCTCCCACTGGACGGATGATTTAACTCCACATGACGTTTACAATTTGAAGTTGACGAGACAGACGTTCAGTCTTGTTTTCTCAGCGCAGGTGGACGTCATTTGCACAGAAAGGTTAGATTTCTACCGTCGGACTCTTTGGGAGACGATGTGTAAAATTCCTACAGATAAAGATAAGGATCATCATGTGACGTCTCGCTGACGCTGCGTCTGCAACGTCTCTCTCTTCATTGGTCATGTAAAGATGCACCGGGCTCGGGCCACCGTTGAGACGGTGCCCGTTGATATCCTAGTGTGCACTGCATTGTGGGTAATGTAGTGTATAGTTGTCGTCTCGTCCAGTATTTTAAATGTGCGTCCGCTGGTGAAATGAGAAGGATTATTCTGTAATAATTGGACCTAAACACTAAAGCTGAAACTCACATAATCTGAACAGTTCAAATTCCAGTTCCTGATCTGCAGAATTAACAAGTTCAGGTTCAAGTTCTTTATTTGCAAATATGTTGCGTTCAGTTCAATGTTCTCATGGAAATGAATGTGTTCGTTGAACTTGTTTTTGAACTCGTTCATGCACAACACTGACCAGAGCTTATCTTTTCCTCTTGGGACCTCAGGAGACGTGGGGCCGGGCCTCTTCGGGTATAACGTGAATCTGCAGTGGCAGTGGTCGACCGGCTCACTGCCCAACGGTGCCGTGTCCATCTACAACCACTACGAGGGGCGCACAGACTACGTCTGCAAGTCCGACTGTGAGCCTGGCTTCTACAACCCCAGCCTGGGCCATTACTGCCACTACCCCTATGGAGACCGCGAGCACAAAGCCACCCAGTTCGACATCCTGGTCAACAAGGACCACTTTGAGGTCCTGGAGTGGAAAGAAGATTCCTGGGGCTCGGTGCCGTCGCACTCGGTCCGGACCTGCATGGGCGTAAACACCTACGTCGGGAAGAACAAGTACGGCCTCGGGAAGGTGGTTCCCCGCCACAAGGCGTTCTTCCTGCCCTCGGAAGGTAAAGAGTACTATTACAAGTCCTACGAGGTCCTGGTCATAAACAGGGACTACTACCGCCAGCACATCAGCAACGTCAACTATGCCAACAACGCCATCCCCGTCCAAAACTTGCCTGAGACCATGACCAAATCCAGCATCACCAACAATGATTGCCAGGTCGTGAAGAAGACAGTCACCCTCTCCACGACCACGGAGGTTCAGAGCACCTGGAACATCGGCCGCTCCACCACGGTGGGCGTCACCAGCACTATCTCTGCCCAGATCCCCTTCACCGCCTCGTTGTCCGTTACAGTCGAAAATGTGCAACATTCTTCCGAGGGAAGCACCCTGAGTAAGTCGTACAGCCCCTCTGTGTCCGTGGAGGTCAACATCCCACCCAACCACTCCTGCACCGTCCGCATGGAGGGACGCAAGGGGAAGGTCGACATCCCCTACACGGCCACCCTCAGCCGGACCTACAACAACGGCCAGACCCGGTCAACGTACATCTCGGGGATGTACAAAGGAGTCCAGACTGGGGACATCCGGGCCGTGGTGGACCGCTGTGAGCCCGTGGCCAACCCCAAACCTTGCCCCTTAAAGACTGACAGAGGATCTACGTTTCTGACTGAATATTGAAGTAAATGACGTCACAATAAAGATCCTGCATGCCAACCAGTGCTTGTTTGGGCTTTGAATGTTGAATAAACTTCCTTTTTCACTTTACTACTTTTATTTTCATGTGTCAAAGAATTTACTAATTATTAAAAAACAGCGGCACACATACTACCCCACGGTATCACTAATATTTACCCCATGTTTTACTTATTTACACTCATCTACAAACAATTCCTGATCATTTTATGATGAACTTTATAGTTCATTGGAAAAAATACGTTTGCCCTTTTATACTTTTGAAGTACACAAGTAACACTTCAAATTTAGGGTTTCTCTGGGTACTAATTTTCCACTTTTACCACTAAACAAGCTAAAAATTCTAAGCATTCATCACAAAGTTAATGGTTTTACTGTTTTATCAATATAGAATTATAACGCTCCTATCCCCCCTCATACACATATATATATATATATATATATATATATATATATATATATATATATATATATATATATATATATCCCAAAAAAAGGTTCAAATAACGATGAGAAAACTGGTTTAGAAGTTTCGGGCCTGTTGTTACTTGTACCTCGGAAAATTAAAGAAAAAAGAGTAAAAAAGAATAAAATGAATTAGTACACCATTAAGTTGGATAAATATTTGGATTTATCTAAATAACTAAAGAAGTCTAAATACTATGAGACTAGAAAAACCTTTTGCTTTTTCAAAACACCAGAATAAATTAAAAAAAACAACTGAAATGTGATTAAAGTTTAGACTATAACTGTAATTTAAAAGGTTTCAGTGAATTAAGGTTTTTACCATTTAGGAACGATTCCAGCCATTTTACGCAGAACCTTCATTTGCAAACGTTCAAAAGTATTTGACAAAGTGACATAACCGCTTACATAACCGGTTAATATAAACACTCCATGCACTACTAACCTTTGACTTGTTTAGCATGCACGTGCAGAGGGGGGGGGGGGGCTCAAGCTCCCGCCCCCTTGCTCAGTTGCTCAGATGTCCAAAGTGCCTTCTGTCAAAGGCCTTTTTTTTTCAAGCGTCTTTGAAAAAAAAAAAAAAATTCAACTGTGCCATTCATTCCCCAATATCATCTAACAATTGATAATGATTCAGCTAAATAAAATAATGATGACCATGCACCTGGCAGGCCCTCATCAGTGACCTGCTGGAGATTGACACTTCAACTCAGGATATATTTTCACTTCCCGGTCTGGTTTGCAGCAGGAGCATTATGCGCATATTACCTGTGTGTGTTTTTGTTGTTGTAAGGAACTTGACGACTTTCACTAAGTCATTACTACAACAACCACAATGCTTTGCAGCTGTGCGACATGTAGAATAGAATAGAATAGAATAGAAAGCCTTTATTATCATTATACTGGTACAATGAGATTAGGCAGCAGCTCCGTAAAAGTGCACACATGTAAAGACTATAAGGACTGTAAACAACAAAACTAGAAAATTTCAGGAAATTTTGAAGTGCCACGGGACTACTGCGATGTTGATGACATTTCCTATATCAAACCATTCAAAAGTTATTTCAGAAAATAGGAACTATGACATATCGACCGATCAGAAAAAGAGGTGGGGCTAATTTGCACCAATGAAGGTCAAGGACTCAATAACGAGTCCGATGACGCCACCCATGACTCTGTCAAACCATTCAAAAGATATTGCAGAAAAGAGGTAATAGGCTAACAGAACCACTAACAGAACAGCTAATGGGACCGCTAACAGAACCGCTAACAGAACCGCTAACGGGGCCGGTAACAGAACTGCTAACAGTACCGCTAACGGGACCGCTAACAACCGCTAACAGAACAGCTAACGGGACCGCTAACAGGGCCGCTAATGGGACCGCTAACAAACGCTAACGGGACCGCTAACAGAACCGTTAACGGGACCGCTAACAGAACCGCTAACGGGACCGCTAACAGAACCGCTAATGGGACCGCTAACAAAACCGCTAACGGGACCGCTAACAGAACCGCTAACGGGACCGCTAACACCAATAACACTACCATCCCATAATAACACTACCATCCCATAATAACACCTACCATCCCATAATAACACTACCATCCCATAATAACACCTACCATCCCATAATATTATTATTTTTTCGTTTATTTCGGCATGTTTATATAGACACATTTCATCTCCAGAACATTATACATTGCATACTCAGCACATGACGAAAAGGGTACGGGAGAAGCTGACGCTTATCAAAGTCCCGCCCCGTTCTATGTAAGATTCATGATCACATCAACAACAGAATTCAGTAAGATACATAGTTTACCACATAGCAATTTGTCTAATTTCATCCTTCACAGTCCAGATAGCATGTATGTTTGTACACGTGTCCAGTCCACTCATCCTGATCACCGTTCCTGTGATTTACTACTGTGTCCTGTGATTTACTACTGTGTCCACTGTTCAGTTATTTTTATGTCCAAGCCTCTTTTTGCATGCAATCCACTTTGCAATGGAGGTGCGTGTGTCAATGCAGATTTTGATTAGTCGCCGTCCTCTGGCTCTCTAGCCGCCTTTGCCCCCTCCGCTCGTACTGACTTCATCTCTTCCCGAGCTTTGGACACCTCCATAATAACACTACCATCCCATAATAACACCTGCCATCCCATAATAACACCTACCATGTATGTGTGTGTGTGTGCGTGTGTGTGTGTGTGTGTGTGTGTGTGTGTGTGTGTGTGTGTGTGTGTGTATGTGTATGTGTATGTGTGTGTGTGTGTGTGTGTGTGTGTGTGTAAACGGCTGCAGCAGGGGGTGTGTGTGAAAGCGTGCTCCAGATTGGGTGCTGCGTTTTACGAGGGGCTGCAGGATTTGTGTCTGCAGGGAGACTTTTTGTCTGCTGGAAAACCAAGGGTTTCAGAGGTGAAGTGAGAAGCTCCCCTCTTGAAAAAAAAATAGAAATGGAATAATGTAGTCTTTTTTCTATCATTCTAAGCCCTGAATGGAGGCATAGAATTGTAGAATTTTCAAATTTGGTTAATTCACCATTCAAATGGTTGCAGATTACTTTTGCAATACTGTATTTGACCTGGATCGTATAGAAATGTGATTCTTGCAATTGTATTTGATGAGATGTGCAAGATTGGATTTGACTTTTATACAAGCATGAAACATGTCAATCATTTTTCTTTATTTTGTTTGTTGTAAAATTACATACTGATGATTGACAGCTTCATCGGGTCGGGTTTCGTCCAAAACCCACTTATAGATGATCTGAAGTTTGTGTTTAATGTTCAGTGGGTTTTTGTCTATGTGTAGTTTACGCATCGGAATTTGTCCCACAATTGTTTTTAAGACTTTTATAAATACATTCTGATTACTTTGAATGAGGAAGAGTAGTAAACAGGAAGATGGAAAAGAAGGCTAAAAATAAATAAATAAATAAATAAATAAATAAATAAATAAATAAATAAATAGGATAAATGGTGAAAGCTGCTGATGGTCTTGCAGATCCATTTCGGGATACAGACCAGTTTGCAATTGGCTTGGTAGATTTGGAATTAAAATTAAATAATCAAATTGTTGTGTTTCCATAGAGGAGCATGCACTTGCATTGCAGCTTGCAAACAAAAGATTAAGAATCTCCTGAAGACTATATGATTCATCTGGAGACGGATTTTCCGGCATCATTCTGGCATTCCTTTTGAACTTGCTACAAAACAGCTTAACAGCAAGTTGATAAGGCATTATTTGATGGAATGCTCCCTTCGGTCCAACGTTTTGTGATAATAAATTGTTGTTTATATATACAGTATATAAGTTCACTAGGAACTACTACTACTACTGTTTTACGTTGCAGGATAGTTGCTGCACGGACAGTTTTGTGTGTGAGACAACCGAGCATAAACGGCCAGGACCGTTATGTGATTAATAACTTGTTTTATTAACTTGTGTGTTGTTACCTTAATAAAACCATAACCCACTTGGGTTGGGAAAAGAAAATTCTGTAGTCTTTGACTAAAGTAGGAGACATAATTTAACAGGTTTTGCCCCCTTCTAATCTAAGGTGACAACGGGGGGGGATCTGGGGGATCTGAGGGACATAGAGATAACTGACCCTAGAGGATCATTAAGTCAAACCTCCGACCTGCCAGGATGCAAAGGTCAAGAAGTGGGAGGACCACTTATCTGGGGAGAAGTCAGGACTCCAGGGAAAGGTCAAGAAGAAGAGGATGATGACAACGAGACCCCTACCCCTGTTGACATGCAAAACAATGCTCCGCAAAGAGAGAAAGACATTTGGCAAACGAAGGTGCTACTGTAACTTCAGAAGGCCTCTGTGTGATGCGAAGCAAACCAGTGCTCCCAAGGGATTTGTTCCCCCTGGTGGCTGTATTGAGCCATGGGGAGTTTCCATGGCTCATCAGGAGGGAGACAGGGTATGGTACATCACCAGGACTAAACTAAACTAAATACCCTTTAAAAAATGTTTTGTAGGAGCTGTCCGACATGTTGCAGATACAACATGCAAGGCAATATGAGACCTAAAAGAGGTCAGTGTCCCCAAGGGACCTATCCATTTGAAGTTATCCATATGGATTTCATTAAGCTTTCCAGAAGTGGGCAATACTTGGAGTGAACTAATGGCATGTTAAGTTAAGGCTCAGGAAAACCATGGCCTGAATGCCGGCCATTAGTCGAAAAGTACATGAGATCACTCTCGATGTGGATGAGCAAATTGTTTGCTGGAAAAATGTTCAAAGTTCTTGTGAGCTGCTGTTTTTTCCTCTCCCTCTCCTAAGCAGGAACTGCTGAAACTGGTTGACCCAGATCCGGATTCGAGTGGTGAAAGGTCATCACCCCGTCAGGATGGCCCTTTTGCTGTCCAGATAAGGACACCGACAGTAGTATAGGCTGCTGAACGATCTACGTGGGGTTCACCAGTTGCAGTGAAGGCTAGTAGAAAACTTTCCAGACCCTGAGTAGGCTGGAAGTCGGACAGTATCAAAACCATTGTCCGCTGAAGAACTCACCTGACGTCTACTCACCAGCCACAGGCCTGAAGAAGATGACTAGCCCAAACTGACTGGCTACGACAAGCTGGAGAGGAGTCTGAGAGATGGAAGAAACTTTTCCACTAATGAGTCATGCTGACATGTTGGGAATTGTTCCTCAAAACTCTGTACTTACATTGTTGTTGTAATTTAGGCTGTATGTTCATCCCTGATGAATGTGGTGCTGAATGTTACCAAAGCTATAGCCGAATTACGTCAGTTGGTCAAAGTCGTGTCAGAAGACAGACGCTCAGCAGGTACCACCTTTCGGTCCTGGCTGACCTCAGGCCACTGGACTGACATAATGACTGAAATTATGAATCCGTTCATCACTATCCTTGTACTGTTCTGTGTTTTCATTACCTGTATCATTCTGTGAAATTTCATAAGAACAAGGGGAGGGAAATGTGAAGTTAATCAAACTTCTGAACTAGTTAGTCCTCATGAAACTGTCACATGTTAACAGATGACAGGGCAGCCCTTCCTGAGTTCTGTCAGGGGGTCGACTGTCCCACAACTGTCTCATTGTTAGCCTGGACCATCTGTTAAAGGCCCCCATTAAGTTCCTGTTTTTGTCCAGGAAGGCGTTTGACCCCTTGACCTTTGTGTTCTTTTAAAGACTTTAAGCTAAAGATGTCTGTTTGTTTCTTCATACCAAGCCTCTTTAACTGAAAATGTCACGTGTGACCTTTTTAACCCCGATGTCTGCTTCTCCATCTGTTTCCTCCCATTGTCCATTCACTGTTCCTAATACGGTAATGTTCCTGTGAAAGTTTCTCAATAAAAGCGTCATGCAAAGGAGGAGCCAGCAAGCATTTGTCGAGAGCATCCGAGAGGGCCATGTTGCTCTGCAAGCTCCGACTTTGCTTCCCTTCTGCAGAAAGCCTTAAAAATCATTCTAACAGCCTCTGTGTCTTTCCTTGTTTATGTTATGTTGATTTGGGACCCAACACTGGTTTACATGCCTATGCTATGTGGTTCAGATTAAAGGAGCTTGAGGCTCCTTTTAAGAAATGAGACAAGAACAAATTGATTGGGTTATCAAAAAAATCAATAAATCCATTGGCATTATAAGGCGTGTAAGTCGTATTGTCACAACGAGTTGTCTCCTTACACTTTATTATAGTTTAATTTATCCTTATCTCAAGGACTTCCTGTGACGTCATGATGGAGATAACAACCTAAACACGAGGCTCCCGAAAGTTTCAAATTGATCTTATAACTTGACTCTTTCTACATAAATTGGCTGTGGAAGATGAGCTCCACAAGCAAGCAAGGTAAAACCTCAAGTAGACGGGAAACTAATAGAGCAGAGGTGGAGAAAAGGAGATCAGTAACTCCGCCGGCTAGCCGCGCTAAAGTAAGCAGCGGCTCCTGTGAGGGAATGGAGCTCTCTGACATACCAGGTGAACTCAAGAAAATAAGACGTGAAAACCAAGATGGACACAGCCAAACCAAAACCTCTCTAGATAGACTGGAACTGTCGGTAGAGGATTTAAAAGACCAAATTAAGAACCACGAGGGGCGGCTGAACGAAGCGGAGAAGAGAATCGGGGAGGCGGAGGATGTGGGGATGAGACATGGAAGAGCGCTCCGGTACCTGCTGCACCGAGACATGGACCTCACAGCCAGGTGTGAGGACCTCCAAAACCGGCTCAGACGCAACAATTTGAGGATCTACCAGGTGCCGGAGGACAGCGAGGGTCGGGATATGATCGGGTTTGTGAAGGACTTAATTTGCGGAGCGCTCCGGGAGCCACCGGCGGCTGAGCAGAAGATTGAACGGGCGCACAGAGCACCTGTCCCCAAACCCTCCGACCCTAAGGCCCCTCCCAGGTCTATAATTGTGAGATTTCTCGATTTTACAACTAAAGAAACTGTGTTGCGCCTGGCATGGGGCCAGAAACGGTCGATGTTTCAAAATAATCCCATCTACTTTGATCATGACTACTCCCCGGATCTACAAAGGAAAAGAGCCCGGGTCCGCTATGTTATTAAACAGCTGAAGATGAAGGGAATCCGGGCAAAATGCCCATATCCTGCACAACTGAGGATAAGTTTGGATACTGGGGAGAAGTCGTTGTCAACGCTGATTGATGCGGCCCCGACGCTGAAGGAGCTGGGAATCGAGGTGCGGGTGGATGAACAAGAGAAGCTGGAGAAGGAGCTGCAGGAGGGGGCGTGGACGCAGACGAGAGGTGCGCGCAGAGGGGAAGCCTCGCTCTCACTCCGTGACTACAGCGCACTCTGTAAGGAGACATCCAACTGAGGATCGTGAATGGTAATACAGACTGGACAATAGACAGCATAAGGATACTATTGGAGTTACATAACATGATGCTGTGTTGAGTACATATACATATTGAGTACATACATAAGATGTGAATCTTTGAAGACTGAATTGAATGAAATGTATTGGATATTTCAAACTTTTTTAACAAATAAGAAACTGAAAAATTGGGCGTGCAAAATTATTCAGCCCCCTTAAGTTAATACTTTATAGCGCCACCTTTTGCTGCGATTACAGCTGTAAGTCGCTTGGGGCATGTCTCTATCAGTTTTGCACATGGAATAAATTTCATTCCACTTCATGATTGTGTCCCACTTGTTGTTGATTCTTCACAAAAAATTGCAGTTTTATATCTTTATGTTTGAAGCCTGAAATGTGGCAAAAGGTCACAAAGTTCAAGGGGGGAAATACTTTCGCAAGGCACTGTAAATAAAGGAGCTTATGGTTAATATTTTGGTTGCTTATTTATAACATCAAACTGGCTACGATGGACTAAAATGTTTAATATAATATTCAAATAAGGAAATCCTGGTGGAAAGTGGTGCTTTGTCATTACAGCGTGTTTTATTAAAAGTAGGTCAATATCAACTTCATTAAGTTTGCACAATGCATGGTTTCAAAATGAACTTACATTTAAAATAATATTTCTTTATCTGAATATTATATTTAACTTTTTCCCACTCCTGTAAAAGTCTCCAAGTTAAACCCAAAGTAAATGTAAAGTTGTTCTTGAACCGTTTCAAGTTCATGGTTCTGGTTCTTTTGAAAGGAAACACTGAAGTTTTTCCCCCAACTGTCAGAATCACTTTAACTGCTACTATTATTCAGTAATCTCAGTTTGAACACACTGAAATAGAAGGTTTTTAATTGATTTGTAACCAGAAGTTGCAGATGAATCTGTGTGTTTTTAGCTCCAAAACACACAGAGACTCAGCCTGAACTCTTATCTAGTGTAAGTTCAAATCTGATAACAATACCACAAAAAATGAGTATTTTACACATGTTTTTGTAAGATTATGTCTAACAAAGAGTTTTATTTATAACAATAATGTCCCATGGGCAGAACTTCTGAACCGTTGAACGTACAATCTCAAGACCTACATCGTTGGTTTCAGCATTTCATTTGCTAAATCAGGAGTCGGCAACCCAAAATGTTTTAGATCCATATTGGACCAAAAACACAAAAAACGAATATGTTGGG
>NC_084597.1:993946-1018946 GCF_033807715.1 Cololabis saira | reverse complement strand
ATATATATATATATATAAAACTAATCTAATATTGTTGGAGATTTGTCTGTTTTTCATGATTGCGTTTCATCGATTATGAAATCTAAGGCCGTTTTTATTCTTTTGGCAAATGTCAATGCAAATATTTTGTAATCATTATTTAGTAAACAGATTGGACGCAGATTGTCAATAAGAAGTACATCTTTTTCTGGTTTTGGGATTAAAGTTCTGAGGCCCTGGGTTAGGGTGGGAGGAAGAGATTCATGATGAAACATTCTGAGAAGAAGCTGTTTAGAGAAAGCTTTATAGAACTCTGAGGTGATTCCATCAGAACCTGCAGATTTATTAAGTTTAAGGTGTTCTACAGCTGAGATCATTTCCTGTAATGCTAAGGGCTTGTCACATAAAACTTTTAGATCAAGGTCAATTGATTTAGTTTCTGTAGGACGCAAACGCTGCTATAAGCAGATTCTCATACTGAACTACTGTCGAGCCACATTGTCATGGGAAGCTCCAGCCCCTACCCCCTACAGGGCTTTGAACTGGACTCAAGAACTTTTGTTGAGACTCCAATTTCCTACCCCATGTGAAGGTCCCGACACCTCGGAAGTTGGCTCAAACAGACAACTGGACTCAACAACTTTTGTTGAGACTCCAATTTCCTACCCCATGTGAAGGTCCCGACACCTCGGAAGTTGGCTCAAACAGACAACTGGACTCAACAACTTTTGTTGAGACTCCAATTTCCTACCCCATGTGAAGGTCCCGACACCTCAGAAGTTGGTTCAAACAGATTTGAATCAACGAGAGCACCCTATGGGGTGATTTGGAGGTCTGTGACAGTCATGACAAATGTCTGATAATGACATTTGGCCCGAGTCACATCCGACTGTAAATTACTTTTTGTCTCTCGCCTGATTGGTGTATTCTTGCTTTAACTTCTTGTATAAGAAGCTTGTTCCAATTTCACTCGGTGTCAGCCACCGAACCAGACACTGTCTGTATCTGTCAGCTGAACGCCGGCTAGAATAAAATCTCTCAATACCACAGCGGACTCTTGAACTGGACTTTGTAATATTCTTCAACACTACCAACATTTGATGTTATAATGACCATGATTTTTTATTTTATTTTTTTTCATTGTCTTTTTTTCTTCTGTGCATGATGCTTTTCTTTCTTTTTAGCAACTTTTATTATGGTGATTGTTTTTGTTTTTTTCTTCTCTACTGGGCTTGATGCCTTTCGTTTTAGCTACTTTTATTGGCCCGGTTTCCCAGATCAGTTAAGTAGTTCTTAACAGCGAAAGACTTCTTTCAAACCTTCTTAAGGAGCCTGTGAAAGAAAATCGCGTTTCCCAGAGTCGCTCTTAGCTTAAGTATCTCTTTCATTAAGAAGGAAATGAAAGATGCTGCTGACCCAGTCTTTACAACCATCTTAGTGAACAAAGACTCACAGATCCAGCCGCGTCAGGCAAATCAATATTACACCAAGCAATGAGATATTAAAACAATGCACACCGCCCAAGTTTTGATCTATTTTATACTTTAGATTTATATTGTTTAGCATTTATTGGTGACAGCAAAGGGGGAAAAAAAAGAAAAATAAGGAATAACAAGTGTGTTCCTGTATATGCTTTATGCATTACGCACAAATAAAACGATCATCATAACTATCATTTATTTGATAATTTGGCTGCTATACAGCATGTTCTCGCTGCAAATCAACCGCGTCGCCGTGCGCGAAGCAGAACTGTTTATATGAACGCATTCGTGCGTCAGCACTTCAGTCCCCTGGACGTGCTGTCGGACCGGGCTGTCAGGCAGCCGTGACACCGATCCTCCTGCGCCGCGCCCGAGCGCACCTATGTGATGACAGGGAAGCAGCAGCTGATCAACGGGATCCTTTGATGAATCGTTCATTACAGTCTCAAATATAATCAATGGTGTCGGTTTATATTAAAGAATCTTTTTACCCAGAAGAAAAAAGAGCGAAGACAACGACCCATAACTATTTTCTTCTCTTGAAAAAACCCACCTGCCGACTCGCGCTGTATACAGCGCGAGTCGGGATGCAGCAGCATCAGAAGAGCAGGAATACGTGCGAGGCGGGGATGATCTCTGCAATCTGAAGCCCTCTATAATTGTAAAAAGAATTTCACTTATCACGGGTTCTTTTTGGAACATAACCCCTGCGAAAAACCAGGGTTTGCTGTAATTCCACGTTGCGATTTGCGAAACTCGCCTTCTCTTGGCTCATGTTTTTGAACGCACACACACGCCCACCACGTTTCCTCCCGGTTTCTGCGTGTGGGGAAAAAAAGCCTCACTGTAGCCAGAAATAACGGAGTAACGCACCGTTTGGATGAAAAAGGGTCATTGAATTATATTTATCATCTTAATTTTTCATTGTAACGCACAGGCAGCAGTGAATTAGTGCGTTAGGCAGCAGTGCTGCGTGTGAAAATGCGCTGATAGAGATCGGTGATCGATTTGCCTGGCATCGATTGATTTGGTTTCAGAACCGGACAGCTGCTCCAAAGAGCTTCTGAAAGAGCGAAACTAAAGGACGGTGTTAAGAAGTCATCTGGGAAACACCCGTATCTTAGGGTTGTCTCTTAGTTCAAACCTTCTTTGAACCTCTCTTAAATCCTTAAGAGAGGTTGGATCTGGGAAACCCGGCCATTATTGACTCACTTGTCTTTTAATTACTTTTATATTGATATACTTTTCTATGTCAAGAAGAAGGGTAAATACTGTATATATGTATTATTGTTATTGCTACTATTATTCTTTTATATATGGGATATTCTTATATTGCAAGAAGGGGCCGGACTAGATAAGCGTTTACTTCTTACTGTTCCTTCTTGAATAAAACTGGTTGTGCCTTATTATTGTTGTTGATGTATGGTGGTTTTTTTTATTTTATTGTTTTGTTCAAGATGAATAAAGATCAAATCAAATCAAATCAAAAGAGATCTCAAAAAACTTCCTGCAGATTCCTCGTCACATTTCCATTCATATAATTTGGTATAAAAGTCTGAACAGTAATTTTCTGAGGGTCGTCTGTAATGACTCCATTGATATTTAGTTTTTGTATCGTGTTATGTTTAACATTAATCTTCTAATACTTCTAACAAAGATCATCAGCTTTCAATTTGTAAATATCATCCAGTTTATTTTGTAGAAGCATCAATTGTTGTAAATCATTTTCTGATAAATTATCAGGAGCTTTTTGTGATATTTAAGTTATTTCTGAAATTATATTTTCTTCTTCAGCTTTTTTAGCTTTGGTTAACGAACTCCCATACGTTCTCAAAAATTTGGACAATTCCAATTTAAAAAGTTCCCAATTAGAATGAAAAGTCTTGTATAAGCCTGAGAATGAAGAACAGCCACCTGGCTGGCGCCCCCTGCTGGTAGAAACGCACTATTTAAATGACATATTTTGCTCAACTAACAACTAAGCATAAATTACACAGAAACACCAGCAAAAATATATATATAAAAAAAGAAAGAAATATGGATTTAATCCAGATTTAAAGTAATTAAACTTTCATATTGTTTAGTTTTTATACGTTTTAAGGATTTAAAGTAATTCAATCTTCATATTGTTCAGTTTTTATACGTTTTAAGGATTTAAAGTAATTAAACCTTCATATTGTTTAGTTTTTATATATTTTAAGGATTTGTTTTTTTTAAATGTTTTAATTTATTTTTTTAAATTGTAGTTTTCTATTTGTTAATACGTGAATTAATCAAGTTTACTCCACTTTTTTGTAAATGTTTTCATTTAATCAGAATTTAAATGACTCAGCATAAATTACATAGAAACACCAGCAACAATATTACAACAAAAAAATAAAATAAAAAGGATTTAATCCGGATTTAAAGTAATTAAACCTTCATATTGTTTAGTTTTTACCTATTTTAAGAATTTTATTTTTTTTGAATCCTCTTTTTCTCCTCAGTTATTTTTCTCTTTGGCGCCCCCTGCTGGTGGAAACGTGTGTTGCAGCTCAGACGCAAATCTTTAACACAAATGTTGAAATGTAATGTTTATTCTACACATTTTTACAGCTTTGGAAAACGTTTAGAATGTTTGTGTCATGTTTGTCCTCCTACAGAAACCATGTTAAAACCAGGGGCGTTTTTAGGACCCAAAGACATCAGGGGCTAATGCTCTTTTTGATGATGAAAAACGCATAAATACAGGCATCAGAACGGCTTGTCCTAAAAACAGAGGAAAATTCTCGACGTGGAAGAGTGAGGGCGCAACGTGGCCAAACCCTCTAGGGGTGTCCGGGGGCATGCCCCCCCAGAAAATTTTGAAAAATAGACTCAAAATGGTGCATTCTGGTGGTCTCAAAGCTCCATAATCACATCTTTTATCAATGCAAGAATTAAGGCTGAACGATTTTTGAAAATAATCTAATTGCGATTTTTTTCCTCAATATTGCGATTTAAGATGCGATTATTTTTTCAAGGTCCTGTTTCTCATGTATTTTTCAACTACACAAGCAATAAATCAATCTGTTTCATAATAAACAATATCAGATTTATTTAAAGCACAGATAACAAGAAAACAAAACTGTGGCTTTACCTCTTTAACATGTCTAACTTCACATTTCACAAAACATATGTAAACATGTGGATTGCACTTCTTAAACACTGTCTAAATTAGCAGGACAGTCTATAAATAAATAAATAAATAAAATACACAGATATAAAAAATAAAGCTACCGATCTCCAGTCAGTAACATCACACACACTTCAGTGCAGGAAAAGTAAAAACAACAAATATCTGCTTTAACCAACTGGGCATTAACTCCCAATGAACACAAAACAAACTAGTGTATGTTACTATTAAATTTTAAGGAGGAAAAAAAAAAACTTCCTGAACATTCAATGAAAATATATTCACTCAGTAACAGCAGCACACAACATATTAAAGTGCAAATTCTTCTGTATGGCTCTCAGGAGATCACAGATTTTTTGCCAGGAAAACCAGCATGTCAACTTTTGCTGGTTTTAAAGATGAGCGAGTGCAAGTAACGATATTCCCTCCAGCACTGAAAAGACGCTCTGAAGGAGCACTTGTGGCAGGGACACAGAGGTACTTGCGGGCCATATTGCACAGTCGTGGAAAGTTGATCTTGTGCACCTTCCACCAGGCCAAGGGGTCATCTTCTCCATCAATGGCAGGGGTCATGAGGTAACTATTTAACTCTGCCTCAGCGACATCTTCAGGTTGCACGGGAGAAGCAGAAGAGGCCACAGCAGTCTTGAAGAAACTGCCAAGAGACTTCTTCACCTTCTCGCCAGAGGGCTGTGCACTTTGAGTGCTTTCGGTTCGAGACCTCTTCTCCTTCCAGATGAAAAAAAAAGCAATTAGTATAGATTACAAATCAATAAATATAAAATCTGTTTGTGATATCATAGATACATAATTATTACTAACCTGGTTATATGCACGCCTTGCTGATTCCAACATTTCAGTCTTGAGTCGGGTCTTAACAGTGGGAATGTTGTCCGCAGTGATGTACCGGGTTTTAAACCTGGGATCCAGGAAGGATGCAACATCCAAAAGCTCCTGGATGATGGGGTCCTTGTACTTTTCATTGAGGTATGCCAGGACCTTATTTTTGATTGACCTAGTCAGGTCAGTGTCCTCTTGATCTTCAGCCAGGATTGATGTGGCTAGAAGGTGAAGAACTGGTTTGAGGTAGGAGATGCTCACATACTCCTCTCCTGAGAGAGCATCTGTAAAGTCCAGGAGAGGATGCAGTGCCTTGTGAATAGACTCCAACACGTCAATATCCTGCCAGGTTGGGATGAGGGAGCGTGCGTATCGGTCACCAGACAACACCTGCGAAATGGCTTTGAGCTGCTCTAGCACCCTGGCAATCATCATTTCCTTGGATCCCCATCTTGTTGGGCATTCAGTAATAAGACTGTGCTCAGGAAGTTTGAGCTCCCTCTGTGCTTCACTCATTGCTGCCTTCTTCTTCCAACTGTGGGAGAAGTGCCCCACCACCTTCTTGCACAGCCCTACTGCTCTTGACACTCTGTCATCTTTGAGTGCATGTCCTGTAATACAAAATAGAACAGTGTAATTTATACAATTTGTCTTGTGTGAAACAAGGTTATCAACTTTGAAATAAATACACATTCTCTACCTCTCACATTCACCATTCACACACACATACAGGACTGTCTCTGAAAATTAGAATATTGTAATTTTCTGTAATGCAATTACAAAAATGTCATACATTCTGGATTCATTACAAATCAACTGAAATATTGCAAGCCTTTTATTATTTTAATATTGCTGATCATGGCTTACAGCTTAAGAAACCTCAAATATCCTATCTCAAAAAATTAGAATATTCTGGGAATCTTAATCTTAAACTGTAAGCCATAATCAGCAATATTAAAATAATAAAAGGCTTGCAATATTTCAGTTGATTTGTAATGAATCCAGAATGTATGACATTTTTGTTTTTTTAATTGAATTACAGAAAATAAAGAACTTTATCACAATATTCTAATTTTCTGAGACAGTCCTGTTCAGAGACAGAGACACACACACACACACACACACACACACACACACACACACACACACACACGTTATGATATTAATTTACGTACCGATGGCAAGATGTAATCTGTGCCCAAAACACTGCAGTCTGGTCCAGTCGTTCAGCTGTGCTGCCAGCACCATATTAGCTGCGTTGTCCGTCGTTATGCAGACGTGGTTTTCTTCCGGTAGATCCCAGCCGGCGAGACCCTCTCTCAGGCCGGCTGCAATGTTTTCTCCCGTGTGGTCGTCCGGGAAATAGGACACTTGAAGACAGCGCGCCTTGAGTTTTAAGTCTTGGTCGATAAAATGCACCGTTAGACTTTGGTATGGCTCCGTTCTGCGGCTTGACCAAAGATCAGTTGTCGTTGCAAAAAACTCCACTGTTTTCAGCTCCGCTGCAACTCTCTGTCTGCATTTTTTATATAGCGCAGGTATGGCTACCTGGCTAAAATGTGTGCGTGACGGCATTCGGTACCGCTTATCCAGTGTGCGTACCAAATCAATAAACCCAGGCGTGGTCACTACACGAATGGGCATCATGTCCTTGGCTATGAGTTATTTCTGCGTGCCGCTTCGAGTTATGCTCGTAAGGAGTAATACTCTCGAACAGGTCGGTCAGGGATCCCTGTCGGCTGGTACTTGGCTTAGGTGAAGCACTGGTCGTTGGCATTCTAGCCATGCAACTATCATACGTGGCTTTGTGGTGTTTTTTTAAATGCTGGAACAGGTTCGTGGTGTTACCTCGTGAGGTAGCCACCGCAGCAAGGCACGTTTTGCAAAATACCTGACGTTGCGCAGCATCTTCTCTTTTAAATCCAAAATAATTCCATACAGCTGACGTGCTGCTTCTCTTTGGTACCAAGCTTTCCGCTGTGTCAGCTTCTGCAGAGCCGGAGGCCATTGTAAATATGTACGCGGCGACGTTGACTTTTTTTCTCTCCCGGCTCTGCCTTCCCACTCTGCTCCCTCGTGCGTCAAGCCTGATTTATGGTTCCGCCTTAAATCGACGGCGTAGCCTACGCCGTAGGTTACGCGGCGACGCGCACGCATAACGCGGAACCATAAATCAGCCTTTACATGATCAGATCACGTGACCAGTCAAATCGCAGCCTTTGCGGTTAGAAAATCTCGTTTTATCACATCGCGATATTATCGCAAATGCAATTAATCGTTCAGCCCTAGCAAGAATACACACAAAAAAATCTGAATTTTTGCAAAGAATGATGCATTTTGATAACATAATAACACGCATTCATCATCATGGGTAATTCTTCATGCATGAATAAATCTTGAAATGAAGATAATTATATCTTAAACTTCTACAATGGCCAGAATCCCCCTTTCCCACCGAAAAAACTAGGGATGCACCGAAATGAAAATTGGAGGCCGAACCTGAAGCCGAATAAAATTAAAGACTTGGCTGAATACTGAGTACCGAATAGCCTACGGAATGCGGTTGTTCACAGTTTTTCATTTATTTTGCCATTTTTTTCCACAATTGCGTAGATAATAACAACAAAAACAGTAAACTAATATGAGTTGAGCCACTGTCAAGCAGCTGGCGACGCTGTTGCTTAAATTGACCAACAGGTGGCTCTCTAACATCACAGATTGTTTACTGTGCGTGATTCTGACGCTGGTTAGTAATTAAGGAGTTAAAACTCACTCGCCACTTAGGGGACTCAGTAGCCAGCAGAAACAGCAGTAGGAGCATTTATTACATTTATTAACTGTAGTACCGCTATTATGAGAGGTTATTTCTCACAGTATTAGCCTAAAGGGACTTAAGTCTGATTTATGGTCCCGCGTTACACCAACGCAGAGCCTACGGCGTAGGGTACGCCGTCGATTTAACGCGGCACCATAATTCAGGCGAAGCTGCAGTCTGTCTGCGCTGATCCTGACACAGCGGGTCGGAGCGGATTTGGTCATGATGTTTAACCTGTGTTTTGTGATTAATAAGCACGGGTTTTAATTAAATGTAATTTACGAAGGATGATTTCACGTTCAATAAGATAAGTAATCAATAAAATACAAAGTTTTGGCACAAAGGCTTGGCCTGCTTGTGGGCGAGTGGAGGGGGGCACAATAAGAGAAGGTGGCAAGATATAAGGCGAAGAACTAAAGAAAAAGTGGCCTTTAATAAAACTTGTGCAACCATTTTTAAAATAGCATGCAGCAGAATAAAGACTCTCTCTCTGCGTATTCTTTGATTTTGGATGTCGCCTCCTTGCCACAATAACAGCAGCCATCGGTGCGTAATGCTGGGCAGATTAGCACTTTCCTTTCGAACGTATTAAATACAGACGCAATCACAATCCCCGCAATAACTTTCAGGCTTGGTAAATCTCATTGCGTGTGGTAAATTAACCTATTTGCATTTTCCCCTCCCAGTATTTAGCGTTTTCTGGCGGGTACGCCCCATATTGATTATTCATCAGGGCAAAAGTACTAACTGAACAAGTTTTTACACGCGCAAACCTTTAGTAAATCAGGCCCCTAAATGTTTATAAACAATTGGCATAAATGTTGATATCGAATAAGCCAACTAGTTCGCCATGAACCTACAATAATCGGATTATGGTCTGCATGTAACCACACAGTCACTATTCCTGTCTTATTTTTGTCTCATTAAATCAGTCGTACACACAGTATCCCCCAACTGTTATCTGAGGACATGTTCGCTGCCTCTTTGTATGCACAAAATACCACGTAGTGAGTTGTAATCTACTGGCTAGCTAATAAAGCTAGTGAGTGCTATGGCTTAGTTTAGCTAGTGCTATATTGTATCATAATAGAAAGCTTATTTTCCATTGCCCATTGTTAGCAACTTTCTGTGTAGCATTTGAGCGAATTTCTTTTCCTCAGAATCTCATTGCTAATTGGTTGGCAGCTAGCTAGCTAGCTAGCTAGAATAATGCTACATGGTACGCTAGCTGGTAGTCCTTACCTGAAGATAGGCTCATTATCCGGCTGAGCTGCTGTGTCGCTCTCAGACTCCACCACCACATTGTCCTTCTCAGCCTCAACAATGGGGTTTTTTTTCTGTTAAAAAAGCTTCTAATATCCATCTTTATTATGTTTATTTAGCTAAAGTTACTTCAGAATGCATTCCTCTTTTCTGTCTCTCTCTCTCTACCTTTCCTTTTCCACTAGTGCCGTGCCTTTATCCATGATGTTATACAGGTGCAATCACTCTAGTTGATTAGGGAGTAGTAACCCAGGTGTGTTTGTTATTGATTGGGGGTAACAGGTTCATTGTGTGGGTGTGTTTTTGTCTGGGGTGCTGTGATTGGGTAACTTAGTGTGGGGTGATGACCGTCAATCAAGAGTCTTTTTCCTCAGGTCTGTGGCTAAGTGCAGTGCAGTATAGTATAGTCTTTTTTCCTCCATAAAGAAATTTTGGGCGACCGTCTAAGCCGATCTTCCCACCGCCTATGATAAATCCCGAGCGCCTAAGTCCTAAAAAAAAAAAAAAAAAAAAAAATTTTTTTTTTTTTTTTTTTTTTTTTTTTGGGGGGTGTGTTTTAGGTTCGGGGCTAGAGGAAATACATTCGGGGCTCCAGCCTCGGAAGCCCATAGCTAAAAACGCAACTGACTAAGAATATAGCACTAGGGTCAGGCGGCTCTAGAGCCGCGGGTTTGGCACCATCTTCTGGGCGAATGCCTTTACAGCTTGATTTTAATATGGTAATATTTATATATATATATATATATATATATATATATATATATAAATATATACACATTTATATGGTATCATATTGAACAAAAATAAATCCTGTATCAGGTTTTCAGTAACGTCACCTCCGATCCCGTTTATCTGATTTTCATATTTATTTTTCCGATGAATCTCTTGTTGATAAAGTCGACACATTCAAATATCTTGGACTTTGGACCCGGAACTTTAACCTTTAAACCTTACATTGATTATACTGTTAAAAAAGCTTCACTTTACCGTTCAATCAACTATTGAACTACTATATTAAATACTCCAGATCTCCATCTTAAACCTCCGACTGTATTTAACTCATTATGTAGATTTGTGTTACGTTTTCCTTTCAGAACATCATTGTTTTGTGTTTGATTATTGAACTGGTTTCAGTTTCACTGTCACTTCCTTTTTAAATGTGTTTATTTTCACAGTTTTTCCTCCATATTTAACAGAACTCATGATTCTATATAACTCTCCATGCTCACTCAGACGTATGAACTTTCCTTTTTTCTTTGTTCCTAGAATTTTAAAAGAGGTTAAAGGTAAAAGATTATTTTATTTTAAAGCTCCATCAGATTGGAATAATCTTCCCCTTTTTGCGTTCTATTACCTCTTTTCATTGTTTTAAGTTGTCATTTTTTCCATCTTAAAACATATTGCCTATGTTTTTAATTTATTTATGTATTTTTTGTGTCCTTTTTTCTATTTATTTATTTTTCTCTGTTATGTTATATTTATCTCATTGTTTCGATTATTCAATTAGTCTACTTAGTAACTAATGTGTTAGGGTTGTGTGTGGGAGGGGGAGACAGATGTGTGTGTGTTTTATGTCATGTATGTCTAAACTGTAACGTAATATATTGTAATGTTGATTGTTTTATGGGACCCCCTTGAAAATGAGATGTTACATCTCAAGGGGCTAAACTTTAAAGGAGCTGTATCTAAGAGCAATAATAAAACGAATCATAAAATGACCCCGATATGTCAACAGACATTTAAAAATCATGTTCATTTCAAATACTTATGTCACTGACAACAGCACTCAAGCCAGGATATTCCAGTTTAAAAAGAGGAGTTGCAGCCCTCAACTGATGTTTATGTTGAAGCTCCACCCTCCACCTATCTCCCAATCACCAAGTCAGTATTGTTTCTGAAGCTCCACCCTCCACCTATCTCCCAATCACCAAGTCAGTATTGTTTCTGAAGCTCCACCCTCCACCTATCTCCCAATCACCAAGTCAGTATTGTTTCCGAAGCTCCACCCTCCACCTATCTCCCAATCACCAAGTCAGTATTGTTTCTGAAGCTCCACCCTCCACCTGTCTCCCAATCACCAAGTCAGTATTGTTTCTGAAGCTCCACCCTCCACCTATCTCCCAATCACCAAGTCAGTATTGTTTCTGAAGCTCCACCCTCCACCTATCTCCCAATCACCAAGTCAGTATTGTTTCTGAAGCTCCACCCTCCACCTATCTCCCAATCACCAAGTCAGTATTGTTTCTGAAGCTCCACCCTCCACCTATCTCCCAATCACCAAGTCAGTATTGTTTCAGCATCCGGGTTGCCAGCTCAGCTCTAATTATGGCAGCCATGGCAGCCTACGTTCCTGCTGCATTCTGCAGCCTACCTGGCAACCTCTGGTCGGGGGGGGGAGGGGGAGGGTACACGCCGCTCAACAATATTTGGAAAGTGACTGCAGTACCAGTTTTGGACATTTCTTACAGACGGCTCCTTTAATTCTAAATTCTAAAGCTGCAATTGCCTACGTTTTTCTCATGACAAAAAGCCGGACGTGTTCGTCCCGCCCCAACACGAGGGGACAGGAAGCTCCTGATTGGCCGGATGACCTGTCAATCAAAAGGAGAGTACGCTCCATTTTAGCATCGCGCTCCCCCGTCTGAAAACGTGCAGGACGGAGTTACAGACGTGGAAACAAATAACATGTGCTTCTCCGACGACGGTGGAGATGAAGAGGCTGTTTATGGATATTTACTGGTAGTACCGTATTGTCCCGATTATAAGACGACCCCTTTTTCAAGACTCAAGTTTCAAGAAAGACTTTTTGAACACCAAATTCAATTTTTATACAGAATATAATGACAGTACATCTGAAACAAATGATTATAACAATATATTTGAGAGAAAAAGCCTGTTATTTTGGCTCATTGAAATCATTATCTTGAAGTTTGCATCATAACTTCTCCTCAGCTGCCGGTTCACCTGCCGAACTTCACACTTTTCTCCAGATTGTCGCTACGTTTCTCCACTTTCTGTTATCTCTTCTCTTATTTTCTCCTCTTTTCTTTCTTATATTTTTTATTTTTCTTCTTCGTGACAGGGGTTCCTTTGTCCTGGGGAGTTAAGTTCAGCATTCACTTTAAAGATATCTGGCGCCATCTAGCGGTGTGAATGGGTATAACGTCTAGACCCCGAATGTAAGACGACCCCCACTTTTTCAGTCATATTTCAATGCAAAAAACACTGTCTTATATTTCGGGACAATACGGTATAATGTATTTTGGACTAAATACTTTCAAAGTACATAATGAAAAACAAAATCTTCCCCCAGTTCTAACTAATATAGAAACATGCAGCATGTGTTTCTTCATTCTAATTCTGATACGAGACTTTTCATTTTTTGCGGCTCCAGACATATTAGTTTTTTGTGTTTTTGGTCCAATATGGATCTAAAACATTTTGGGTTGACGACTCCTGGTTTACTGGATCTACTGGACCTTTTCTGAATGTAACCAGACGATTTTTGTGGGAATATTTTTACCTGGACTGTTCCAGAATCCTCAAAGAGTAAATTCTGCACAAATCTTTGTTTGTCGTGTGGATTTGTACCAGCGGCTAAGATTATAACCTGAAGTGGTTTATATTGCTGGAATCACAAGAATCTTAGCTTTCTAAGCAAGATTTGTAAATGACCTAGTTTTGTAAATTTTGGAGTGAGTGTGCACCGAACTGGACGGCCCACGGGCGGGCCGTCCGCGCAGCAACTGAGAATCGATGCAGAATCGGGGAAAAAAAAAAAAAAAAAAAAAAAGATTTTTCCAACTCAGAGTAAGGACATGGTCCAGAGTAAGGGGACATGACTACGCTGACGAAAAAACGCACAAAAAAAAAAACGCACGAACGCAGGAAAAAACGCACGAAAAACGAACGCACGCACATCGCACGCAAAAACGCACGAAAAAACGTCCGAAAAAACGCACAAACGCACGCAAAACGCACGCACGCCAAAACGTACGCACGCAAAAACGCATGAACGCAGGAAAAAACGCACGTAAAAAACGAACGCACGCACATCGCACGCACAAACGCACGAAAAAACGAAAGCACGCAAAAACGTCCGAAAAAACGCACGAAAAACGCACAAACGCACGCACGCCAAAACGCACGAACGCAGGAAAAAACGCATGTAAAAAACGCAAATCGCACAAACGCAAAAACGCACGAAAAAACGAAAGTACGCACGCAAAAACGTCCGAAAAAACGCACGAAAAACGCACAAACGCACGCACGCCAAAACGCACGAACGCAGGAAAAAACGCACGTAAAAAACGCAAATCGCACAAATGCAAAAACGCACGAAAAAACGAAAGTACGCACGCAAAAACGCACAAAACACACGCGAAACGCTTATCGCTGGTTTAACGCTGGTCTTACGTAAATTAAAGTCAATGAACATCAGCACATCAAGTTTGTATCAAATGTTTATTTCAATGTCTTTCAGAGATACAATGATCCAACTCAAATAAATAGCCTTTAGCTTTGCCTGTGGTCTCAGATGACGCCCCAACACCCCCCCCCCCCGATGACCCCCCCCACCCCGATCACCCCGATCAAACCATGATCTGCCTGAGAACAGCAGCAAAAACAAGCCTCGCACTGCAAAAACTCACAATCTAAACGACAATATTTGTCTTTTTTCTAGTTAAAATTGCTCATTTTTAGTCAAAAAATCTCATTACACTTAAAACAAGACTCATCACTGGAAAAAACTACAATTTTCACCTGTTTCAAGTAGATTGGCAGATTTTTTTCTACTTATTTTAAGTGAAAATTGTAGTTTTTTCCAGTGATGATTCTTGTTTTAAGTGTAATGAGATTTGTTGGCCCAAAAATGAGACATTTTAACTAGAAATAAGACAAATATTCTCAGGATTTTGAGTTTTGGCAGTGTTCATCCGGGCCGATCTCCGCCTCCAGCGAAGACGACGCTTCAAAACAAACTGAAACTCAAAGTCTTTCAGGTCCAGCTGGTCGTGCCTCCCCCTGCCCGCCCCCGCCTCCCCCTGCCCGCCCCCGCCTCCCCCTGCCCGCCCCCGCCTCCCCCTGCCCGCCCCCGCCTCCCCCTGCCCGCCGCTCCTCTCGTTAGAGTCCCGTGAGTTCCGTATGTACATGTGGATGAGCCGGAGGGCGGGGGAACGGCCCCGAGGGAACGGCCCCGGGGGAACGGCCCCGAGGGGAACGGCCCCGAGGGGAACGGCCCCGAGGGGAACGGCCCCGAGGGAACGGCCCCGGGGGAACGGCCCCGGGGGAACGGCCCCGAGGGGAACGGCCCCGAGGGAACGGCCCCGAGGGGAACGGCCCCGAGGGGAACGGCCCCGAGGGAACGGCCCCGAGGGAACGGCCTCGCCCTCTCACAGCTCGTCCTTCTCCTCGGCCTCGCCGCCCTCGGGCGGCGGCCCGCCGGCGCTGCCGTACAGCTTGGTGATGATGGGCTGCACCACCTCCTCCAGCTCCTTCTTCTTGGCCTGGAAGTCCTCCAGCTCGGCGTCCTGGTGCGACTCCATCCACTCGATCTTCTCCTCCACCGCCTTCTCGATGGCCTCCTTGTCCTCGTCCGACAGCTTGCCGCCCAGCTTCTCCTTGTCTCCGATCTGGTTCTTCAGGGAGTAGGCGTAGCTCTCCAGCTCGTTGCGCGAGTCGATGCGCTCCTTCAGCCGCTTGTCCTCGTCGGCGAAGCGCTCGGCGTCGTTCACCATGCGCTCGATGTCCTCGGGCGTGAGCCGGTTCTGGTCGTTGGTGATGGTGATCTTGTTCTTGTTGCCCGTGCCCTTGTCCTCGGCCGTGACGCGCAGGATGCCGTTGACGTCGATCTCGAAGGTGACCTCGATCTGCGGGACGCCGCGCGGCGCGGGCGGGATGCCCGTCAGGTCGAAGGTGCCGAGCAGGTGGTTGTCCTTGGTCAGGGGCCGCTCACCTGCACAGGTAGGAGGGGAAACACACCGTTACACAGGCCAGGTAAAAACACACCGTTAGAGGTGGGGGCAATTCATCCATGTGTCCATGCATCACGATGCGTCACGTGACGATTTGGAATCGATTAAGTATTTTATTATTTTTTTCTATGTTATCCTATCCAGATTCCTACGACGGAGTATTAGGGTCAAACTAAGAAAAAAAAAAAAGAAGGAAATTACAAAAATAAAGTCATAATATTATAAGTAGTCAAATTACGAGAATAAAGTCGCCAAATTACGAGAATAAAGTCGCCAAATTACGAGAATAAAGTCGCCAAATTACGAGAATAAAGTCGCCAAATTACGAGAATAAAGTCGCCACATTACGAGAATAAAGTCGCCACATTACGAGAATAAAGTCGCCACATTACGAGAATAAAGTCGCCACATTACGAGAATAAAGTCGCCAAATTACGAGAATAAAGTCGCCAAATTACGAGAATAAAGTCGCCAAATTACGAGAATAAAGTCGTAATATTACGAGAATAAAGTCATAATATTACGAGAATAAAGTCGCCAAATTACGAGAATAAAGTCGCCAAATTACGAGAATAAAGTCGCCAAATTACGAGAATAAAGTCGCCAAATTACGAGAATAAAGTCGCCAAATTACGAGAATAAAGTCGCCACATTAAGAGAATAAAGTCGCCACATTACGAGAATAAAGTCGCCAAATTACGAGAATAAAGTCGCCAAATTACGAGAATAAAGTCGCCAAATTACGAGAATAAAGTCTCCAAATTACGAGAATAAAGTCGCCAAATTACGAGAATAAAGTCGCCAAATTACGAGAATAAAGTCGCCAAATTACGAGAATAAAGTCGCCAAATTACGAGAATAAAGTCGCCAAATTACGAGAATAAAGTCGCCATATTACGAGAATAAAGTCGCCAAATTACGAGAATAAAGTCGCCAAATTACGAGAATAAAGTCGCCAAATTACGAGAATAAAGTCGCCAAATTACGAGAATAAAGTCGCCAAATTACGAGAATAAAGTCGCCAAATTACGAGAATAAAGTCGCCAAATTACGAGAATAAAGTAGCCAAATTACGAGAATAAAGTAGCCAAATTACGAGAATAAAGTAGCCAAATTACGAGAATAAAGTAGCCAAATTACGAGAAGTAGTAAAATTACGAGAATAAAGTAGTAAAATTACGAGAATAAAGTAGTAAAATTACGAGAATAAAGTAGTAAAATTACGAGAATAAAGTAGTAAAATTACGAGAATAAAGTAGTAAAATTACGAGAATAAAGTAGTAAAATTACGAGAATAAAGTAGTAAAATTACGAGAATAAAGTAGTAAAATTACGAGAATAAAGTAGTAATATTAAATATATTGTAAATATATAAATATAACTTCACAAGATGCTCAATATTCAACATTTTAACACACTCTTCCATGTTACGACTTTATTCTCGTAATAATTTAATAATAATTTAATTCTCGAAAAATAACTTATTTGACCATTTTCACTTGAAATAAGTATAAAAATCTGCCAGTGGAACAAGATTTATCTTCTCATTACAAGCAAAAAAATCTTGTTCCACTGGCAGATTTTTCTACTTATTTCAAGTGAAAATCTACTTGAAACAGACTGATTTATTGCTTGTGTAGTTGAAAAATACATGAGAACAGGACCTTGAAAAAAATAATCGCATATTAAATCGCAATATTGGAGGAAAAAAAAAAAAAAAAAATCGCAATTAGATTTTCAAAAATCGTTCAGCCCTTCATTAGAATCAGAAGTGCCGGCCATGCAAACCTGTATTTATACTAGTGTGGACATTCATGTTTTTCTACAATGTTTCCTCCTCATGAAAGTAAAATTCCTTTCCAAATCATTAGAAAATGTGGTTAACACCCGTGATGTAAATTTTTGGTCATACCGCCCAGCACTAACACAGGCCAGGTAAAGACACACACTAGGGCTGGGCGATATATCGAGATTTTAATATCGATATATTTTCAAACGCGACATGGTACGAGACAATATCGTTTATTAAAAAATATATATATATTTTTTTTATGATTTTGCTTATTTTGTGACAAATTGACTTGAATGTTTTATTTGAGATTTGCACAAATGTTTTGTTATTTGCACAACTGTCAACCTCAGTGGAAAAGTCTGCCTGTTACTGTCTACATTGTATTAATTACAGTGTATTTTAATGTAATTGTTATGCAGGAAAGGGATATTTGTTTTATTTTATTCAAGAAGCATTTTTATTCTATATATGGAGGCAGTTTATTTTTATTTCATTTGTTTTATACATTTTGATATTGTGCAGACCTCTGTTAATAAAGGAACCTGTGTGACATTTGGCACGAGGCTTTGTATTAAAACTGACTGTTTTTTAAGAAATGAAGCTAACAGACATGCTAACAGAGATGCTAACAGAGAAGCTAACAGAGATGCTAACAGAGATGCTAACAGCGATGCTAACAGAGATGCTAACAGAGATGCTAACAGAGATGCTATGCTATAATGCTTTGGGGGAAACCCCAATTATGTCAAGGAAAAAATATGGATATATATGGAGTATCAACATTCAGCTAGAAAATATGGAGATATGACTTTGTCCATATCACCCAGCCCTAGCTCACGAAAACAAACTGAAATAACGAAAACTAAAATTGAAAAAACAATTGTTAACTGAACTAAATAAAAACGAAAATTAAAAGACAAAAAACTGAAACTATATTGCGTTTTTATAAAATTAACTAAAACAAACTGAAATTATAGATATAATTTCCTCCGTTTTCGTCCCTATCAATAATAGCATCTTGGTTTGATCAATTTATTCTGCTCTGGCCGTTTATCTCCAATTGGCAGCTACGGCACCTGAACGCCTCACGGCACCTGAACGCCTCACGGCCCCTGAACGCCTCACGGCCCCTGAACGCCTCACGGCCCCTGAACGCCTCACGGCCCCTGAACGCCTCACGGCCCCTGAACGCCTCGCGGCCCCTGAACGCCTCGCGGCCCCTGAACGCCTCGCGGCACCTGAACGCCTCGCGGCACCTGAACGCCTCGCGGCACCTGAACGCCTCGCGGCACCTGAACGCCTCGCGGCACCTGAACGCCTCGCGGCACCTGAACGCCTCACGGCACCTGAACGCCTCACGGCACCTGAACGCCTCACGGCACCTGAACGCCTCACGGCACCTGAACGCCTCACGGCACCTGAACGCCTCACAGCACCTGAACGCCTCACGGCCCGGGACATCAAAACTAAAACTAATAAAAACTAAACTAAAACTAAGCATTTTTGAAAATATAAAAAACGAATAAAAACTAGCAAACCCACAGTAAAAATAAAACTAACTGAATTGAAGGAGAAAAATTCAAAAGGAAATAAAACTAAACTGAAAAATTCAAAACTATTATAAACCCGTTGCACACACACACACCGTTGCACACACACACACCGTTGCACACACACACACCGTTGCACACACACACACCGTTACACACACACACACCGTTGCACACACACCAGGGTTCAGACACATTTTAACCAAAAGGTTTCTATGACTTGGCAGCGTGATAAGAATGATAAAGACGTACCTTCATAGACCTTGATGGTGACTAAGTTTAACTAGTTTTAAGTGATAATTACCTTCATAAACCTTGATGGTGACTAAGTTTAACTAGTTTTAAGTGATAATTACCTTCATAAACCTTGATGGTGACTAAGTTTAACTAGTTTAACTAATAATTACCTTCATAAACCTTGATGGTGACTAAGTTTAACTAGTTTTAAGTGATAAATACCTTCATAAACCTTGATGGTGACTAAGTTTAACTAATAATTACCTTCATAAACCTTGATGGTGACTAAGTTTAACTAGTTTTAACTGATAATTACCTTCATAAACCTTGATGGTGACTAAGTTTAACTAGTTTAACTAATAATTACCTTCATAAACCTTGATGGTGACTAAGTTTAACTAAGTTTAACTAATAATTACCTTCATAAACCTTGATGGTGACTAAGTTTAACTAATAATTACCTTCATAAACCTTGATGGTGACTAAGTTTAACTAAGTTTAACTAATAATTACCTTCATAAACCTTGATGGTGACTAAGTTTAACTAATAATTACCTTCATAAACCTTGATGGTGACTAAGTTTAACTAAGTTTAACTAATAATTACCTTCATAAACCTTGATGGTGACTAAGTTTAACTAGTTTTAAGTGATAAATACCTTCATAAACCTTGATGGTGACTAAGTTTAACTAGTTTTAAGTGATAATTACCTTCATAAACCTTGATGGAGACTAAGTTTAACTAGTTTTAAGTGATAAATACCTTCATAAACCTTGATGGTGACTAAGTTTAACTAAGTTTAACTAATAATTACCTTCATAAACCTTGATGGTGACTAAGTTTAACTAGTTTAACTAATAATTACCTTCATAAACCTTGATGGTGACTAAGTTTAACTAGTTTAACTAATAATTACCTTCATAAACCTTGATGGTGACTAAGTTTAACTAGTTTTAAGTGATAATTACCTTCATAAACCTTGATGGTGACTAAGTTTAACTAGTTTAACTAATAATTACCTTCATAAACCTTGATGGTGACTAAGTTTAACTAGTTTAACTAATAATTACCTTCATAAACCTTGATGGAGACTAAGTTTAACTAAGTTTAACTAATAATTACCTTCATAAACCTTGATGGTGACTAAGTTTAACTAGTTTTAAGTGATAATTACCTTCATAAACCTTGATGGTGACTAAGTTTAACTAGTTTAACTAATAATTACCTTCATAAACCTTGATGGTGACTAAGTTTAACTAGTTTTAAGTGATAATTACCTTCATAAACCTTGATGGTGACTAAGTTTAACTAGTTTTAAGTGATAATTACCTTCATAAACCTTGATGGAGACTAAGTTTAACTAGTTTTAAGTGATAATTACCTTCATAAACCTTGATGGTGACTAAGTTTAACTAGTTTAACTAATAATTACCTTCATAAACCTTGATGGAGACTAAGTTTAACTAGTTTAACTAATAAATACCTTCATAAACCTTGATGGTGACTAAGTTTAACTAGTTTTAAGTGATAATTACCTTCATAAACCTTGATGGTGACTAAGTTTAACTAATAATTACCTTCATAAACCTTGATGGTGACTAAGTTTAACTAGTTTTAAGTGATAATTACCTTCATAAACCTTGATGGAGACTAAGTTTAACTAGTTTAAGTGATAAATACCTTCATAAACCTTGATGGTGACTAGTTTAACTAGTTTAACTAATAATTACCTTCATAAACCTTGATGGTGACTAAGTTTAACTAAGTTTAACTAATAATTACCTTCATAAACCTTGATGGTGACTAGTTTAACTAGTTTAACTAATAATTACCTTCATAAACCTTGATGGTGACTAAGTTTAACTAGTTTTAAGTGATAATTACCTTCATAAACCTGATGGTGACTAAGTTTAACTAGTTTAAGTGATAATTACCTTCATAAACCTTGATGGTGACTAAGTTTAACTAGTTTAAGTGATAATTACCTTCATAAACCTTGATGGTGACTAGTTTAACTTTAACTAATAATTACCTTCATAAACCTTGATGGTGACTAAGTTTAACTAGTTTAACTAATAATTACCTTCATAAACGGTGACTAAGTTTAACTAGTTTTAAGTGATAAATACCTTCATAAACCTTGATGGTGACTAGTTTAGACTAGTTTAACTAATAATTACCTTCATAAACCTTGATGGTGACTAAGTTTAACTAGTTTTAAGTGATAAATACCTTCATAAACCTTGATGGTGACTAGTTTAACTAATTTTAACTAATAATTACCTTCATAAACCTTGATGGTGACTAAGTTTAACTAGTTTTAAGTGATAATACCTTCATAAACCTTGATGGTGACTAGTTTAACTAATTTTAACTAATAATTACCTTCATAAACCTTGATGGTGACTAAGTTTAACTAGTTTTAAGTGATAAATACCTTCATAAACCTTGATGGTGACTAGTTTAACTAATTTTAACTAATAATTACCTTCATAAACCTTGATGGTGACTAAGTTTAACTAGTTTTAAGTGATAAATACCTTCATAAACCTTGATGGTGACTAGTTTAACTAAGTTTAACTAATAATTACCTTCATAAACCTTGATGGTGACTAAGTTTAACTAGTTTTAAGTGATAAATACCTTCATAAACCTTGATGGTGACTAAGTTTAACTAAGTTTAACTAATAATTACCTTCATAACCTTGATGGTGACTAAGTTTAACTAATTTTAAGTGATAATTACCTTCATAAACCTTGATGGTGACGGTGGGCTGGTTGTCCGAGGCCGTGGAAAAGATCTGGGACTTCTTTGTTGGAACCACCGTGTTTCTGGGGATCAGTTTGGTCATGACTCCTCCAACCGTCTCGATGCCGAGGGTCAGGGGGCAAACGTCCAGCAGAACCACCTCTCCTGCAAATACAAGATCATTTATCATTTATAAACGTATATAAACGTCCAGCAGAACCACCTCTCCTGCAAATACAAGATCATTTATCATTTATAAACATATATAAACGTCCAGCAGAACCACCTCCCCTAAAAATAACATTTATCATTTATAAACGTATATAAACGTCCAGCAGAACCACCTCCCCTAAAAATAACAATTAATCATTCATAAACAGGTAATAAACGTCCAGCAGAACCACCTCCCCTACAAATACAAGATCATTTATCATTTATATACGTATATAAACGTCCAGCAGAACCACCTCTCCTAAAAATAACAATTTATCATTTATAAACATATAAACGTCCAGCAGAACCACCTCACCTACAAATACAGAATTATTAATTTATCATTTATAAACGTCCAGCAGAACCACCTCCCTAAAGATAATAAATCATTTATATACGTATATAAACGTCCAGCAGAACCACCTCCCCTAAAGATAATAAATCATTTATATACGTATATAAACGTCCAGCAGAACCACCTCTCCTGCACATACAGAATGATTAATACGTAGAAAACAAAAAGGATAATACACAGGCCTGTACCTGTGTATGTAGGGCTGGGCGATTTTGGACAAAAATAAAATCCAGATTTTTTCTCTGAAAACACGATTTTCCATTTCTATTTTTTTTTTTGGTAAAACTACAAAAAACAATGGAATGAATTGTTTTCAAATATTTTATCTTAAAGAAAAATAGCAAACAAATGTCCCTATTGGGAATGAAGTGCAATTGAAAGATCCTGTAAATCCTCCTTGAGTTTAGTAAAGTGACAACATTTACCATTTTCTTGACCAAACAAAGACGACTAGACGAGCTCCGTCTGTAATGCAGCTGCAGAAAAGGGACATCCATTTTCCGATTTTCCTTTTTTTAACATCGTCTTGATTTGATAAATCCGATTTAGATTTAAAATCGATTAATCGCACAGCCCTATGTGTATGTAAACGTATCTTACCAGGAATATTATACTTATGACATATACGCATCACTTAACAATCGCTGCATTGCATTGTGGGAAGTTTCTGCTTAACTAGTGTCCATCAATCCACACTGATAATTTTCTCCAGAATGAGTATGGATAGTACCGACTAGGGCTGTGCGATAATCGATTTTAAATCTAAATCGGATTTTTTTAATTAAGACGATGTTAAAAAAAGGAAAATGGATTTTCCTTTTTTGCAGCTGCATTACAGACGGAGTTCGTCTAGTCGTCTTTGTTTGGTCAAGAAAATGGTAAATGTTGTCACTTTACTAAACTCGAGGATTTACAGGATCTTTCAATTGCACTTCATTCCCAATAGGGACATTTGTTTGCTATTTTTCTTTAAAAAATAAAGATAAAATATTTGAAACAATTTATTCCATTGTTTTTTGTAGTTTTACCCAAAAAAAAAAAATCGAAAATCGGGTTTGCAGAAAAAAAAAAAAAAAAAAAAAAAAGGGATTTTATTTTTTTTCCAAAATCGCCCAGCCTAATACATACTGTATTTTTTGCGATCATTAGGTGCATATAAACGCCTTTTCTTTTTTTTTTATATAAATGTGCCCACGCGCCAAATGATGCAATGCGCCCATTGTGTTTTTTGTAATATATATATATATATATAATTAAATATTTGAAACAATTTATTCCATTGTCTTTTGTAGTTTTACCAAAAAAAAAAAAAAAAAAAAAATCGAAAATCCGGTTTTGAGAAAAAAAAAAAAAATTGGGATTTTATTTTTTTTTCCAAAATCGCCCAGCCCTAATACATACATATACATACATATATACATATATATATATATATATATATATATATATATATATATATATATATATATATATATATATATATATATAGTGTTTTTTGTAATATATATATATATATATATATATGTAATTAAATTTGAAACAATTTATTCCATTGTCTTTTGTAGTTTTACCAAAAAAAAAAAAAAAAAAAAAAAAAAAAAAAAATCGAAAATCCGGTTTTCAGAAAAAAAAAAAAAAAAAAAAAATATATATTTTTGTCCAAAATCGCCCAGCCCTATCCCCAGCCCTAGGTGGACGTGGGATTTGGGACGCAGCCCTGATTTCAGCTACGGCACCGTTAGGCATGAACCTACCGGTGTCCTCCTCGCCCGACAGAACCCCGGCCTGCACGGCGGCGCCGTACGCCACGGCCTCGTCGGGGTTGATGCCGCGCGACGGCTCCTTGCCGTTGAAGAATTCCTTCACCAGCTGCTGGATCTTGGGGATCCGGGTGGAGCCGCCCACCAGCACGATCTCGTCGATGTCGGGCTTCTTCAGGTCCGAGTCCTCCAGCACCTTCTGGACGGGCTTCATGGTGGAGCGGAACAGGTCCTGGTGGAGGGAAACACGCTTTAAATCAACGAGAACACACGCTTTAATCAACACGTTTCCTTCATGGTGGAGGGAACAGGTCCTGGTGGGGAAACACCGTTAAAACAAGTTTCCATGACTATACATGACCCTCTAAATCAATGTACGAATGAAATATAGGAATAAAACTACGTAAAAAGTCACCACAGTGAAGATCTAATGACAATTCTGGTTTTATACAAGGTGTCGGCAACCCGTGGCTCCTTTTCCCTTGAAAATTTGGCCTTTTCCCCTTGAAATTTTGGCCTTTTCCCCTTCAAATTTTGGCCTTTTCCCCTTCAAATTTTGGCCTTTTCCCCTTCAAATTTTGGCCTTTTCCCCTTCAAATTTTGGCCTTTTCCCCTTCCCCTTCAAATTTTGGCCTTTTCCCCTTCAAATTTTGGCCTTTTCCCCTTCAAATTTTGGCCTTTTCCCCTTCAAATTTTGGCCTTTTCCCCTTCAAATTTTGGCCTTTTCCCCTTCAAATTTTGACCTTTTCCCCTTCAAATTTTGACCTTTTCCCCTTCAAATTTTGACCTCCTTTTCCCCTTCAAATTTTGACCTTTTTTTCCCCTTCAAATTTTGA